>NW_022146501.1:10332364-10351699 GCF_002938485.1 Sitophilus oryzae
TTCGCCAGTGACGTAGTATATTTTTCGCAAAGGTGTATATAGTGACGGATACAGAGGGGGGGGCCATGGAGTCAGGCCCTAAGAAATTTTATATTGTATTAGGTTTTTGAGTTAAAAATCGCGCCCTAAAAAGCATATACTACATTACTTTTTATTTGCCCCAAAAATAAATTACATATTCGCCCCTGGTCTAGGTGATGATTTAGACCACAAAATTTCAGCAATGAACTCTTATGTCATTTTGGAGTAATTTCAAAATTATTTATTCTTTGTTACCATTTCAGCACCCTGTATTTCGGTAACTAAGTCAGAAAAGACTATTATGATTTATAATAGTTTTTAAATTAAGAATGCCAGCAATCATCCCCAAAGTGTGTGAAAATACTTTTGAATCACTAGTATCCAAGTAATAAGAATCCTAAATTCGCCAAGAAATGTGAAGTGTGCTGTGGAAAATAAAAGAACATATTTTTATTTATTGGGAGCTAGCTAATAAAAATATTTTAATGGCATTTTGACGTTTATGTCTAAAGTGCTTTTTATTTAAACAAAACTTTTGCTGCCTTGCGCTGATTGTCTGGAGATTTATTTAGTTGTTAGTAAAGAAATCATTAAAAAGCTTAATTCAAGTTCCAGAATGTTTTCAACCTCAATAAAAAACGATGAAAATATTAATTTTTAACTACTATATCCCTATAACTAACTATAAAAGAAAGCTGTTCTTCTTGTCCTCCTAGTCGTTAATTCTTTTTTCTCTACATATTTATCCTGTAACAAATACGTAATAAATGTTGAAGTAACTAAACTAAATAATTTGAAATTTTCCATCCCTGGATCTTGCGTAATAAATGAGAATTCAGCGAATTTTTCATCCCTCCTCTCTAAGTAATTAGGAACATTTTTTTGTGACCTAAAAAATTCGGATTTTTTGAACAAAGGAAGTAGACTTGATAAGAGTTAATGCAGTTTTACCTTCAAGCCCTTGAAGGGTTTGGAAAACTTTTGAACAAGTCGTTAATTCTTTTCCTCGAACTGTCCAAGATATTTATTGTCTCAAATATTTTACTGCTCGAACTTCGATCATAAATCCTCGTATTTTAAAAGTAAATATTGGGATAAAATATAGTCCATTTATTTGTTTTTTTTTGTGGAAATGTAACGTGATTCAGTGAAAATCCTCGAACTATGTAACAAGTTTCGCAATCTTTTTATTTAGTTTTCTTCGATTTTTCAATTTGAAAAGTAAACTTTGCCGTGCTGTTTGGTTCTTGTTGATTGTCTGGAGATTTATTTAGTTGTTAGTAAAGAAGTCATTAAAAAACTTAGTTCAAGTTTTAGAATGTTTTCAATCTCAATAGATAACGATGAAAATATTAATTTTTAACTACTATATTCCTGTAATTAACTATAAAAGAAAGCTGTTCTTCTTGTCCTCTTACGTCGTTAATTCTTTTTTCTCTACATATTTATCCTGTAACAAATACGTAATAAATGTTGATGTAACTAAACTAAATAATTTGAAATTTTCCATCCCTGGATCTTGCGTAATAAATTAGAATTCAGCGCATTTTTCATCCCTGCTCTCTAAGTAATTAGGAACATTTATTTGTGACCTAAAAAATACGGATTTTTTGAACAAAGGAAGTAGACTTGATATGAGTTAATGCAGTTTTACCTTCAAGCCCTTGAAGGAGTTGGAAAACTTTTGAACAAGTCGTTAATATTTTTTTCTCGAACTGTCCAAGATATTTATTGTTCCAAATATTTTACTGCTAGAACTTCGTTCATAAATCCTCGTATTTTAAAAGTAAATATTGGCATAACTATAGTCCATTTATTTTTTTTTGCCGTGGAAATGTAACGTGATTCAGTGAAAATCCTCGAACTATGTAACAAGTTTCGCAATCTTTTTATTTAGTTTTCTTCCGACTTTTCAATTTGAAAAGTAAACTTTGCCGTGCTGTTTGGTCCTCGTTGATTGTCTGGAGATTTATTTAGTTATTAGTATAGAAATCATTAAAAAACTTAGTTCAAGTTCTAGAATGTTTTCAACCTCAATAAATAACGATGAAAATATTAACTACAGTATTCCTATACCTAACTATGGAAGAAAGCCGTTGTTTTCCTTGTCCTCCTGTGTCATTAATTCTTTTTTCTCTACATACCCTGTAACAAATACGTAATAAATGTTGATGTAACTAAACTAACTAATTTGAAAATTTCCATCCCTGGATCTTGCGTAATAAATGAGAATTCAATGAATTTTTTCATCCCTCCTCTCTAAGTAATTAGGAACATTTATTTGTGACCTAAAAAATACGGATTTTTTTGAACAAAGGAAGTAGACTTGATAAGAGTTAATGCAGTTTTACCTTCAAGCCCTTGTAGGAGTTGGAAAACTTTTTGAACAAGTCGTTAATTTTTTTTTCTCAAACTGCCCAAGATATTTATTGTCCCAAATATTTTACTGCTAGAACTTCGATCATAAATCCTCGTATTTTAAAAGTAAATATTGAGATAAAATATACCTAGTACATTTATTTGTTTTTTTTGTCGTGGAAATGTAACGTGATTCAGTGAAAATCCTCCAACTATGTAACAAGTTTCGCAAGCTTTTTATTTAGTTTTCTTCCGATTTTTCAATTTGAAAATTAAACTTTGCCGTGCTGTTTGGCTTTTCTTTAAAATTCTTTAAAATTTTGACGCAATATACTTTATAGACGCAACGTCATCTTTAATATGAAATTTATATTTAATAATAGTCAAACGAAATAAATTAGAGCTTAACCAACTGTCATATTATAAATATTAAAAGGATATATATTATAAATATTTTAGTTGCTAACTTCAGGAGGTCATGTTTGACTTGATTTTAAATTTAATAAATAAATTAATCAATAATTTTGTAGTAGCTCTTAAACGTGTCAAGTGGGCTTTATGAATTTTGGTGAACCAAATACCGGTATTTGCAGGGAAAGGTTAAGGTTTAATTAAAACAAAGTAAACAATGCATTCGCCAGTTGACGTAGTATAATTTTTCGCATAAGCTGTATATAGTGACGGATACAGAGAGGGGGGGGGGGCGATGGAGCCTAGGCCCCCCATGAAATCTCTAAATTGTGTATTAGGTTTTTGGGTTAAAAATCGCGCCCTAAAAAGGCATATACTACATTACTTTTTATTTGCCCCCCCCCCCTAAGGGGGTTTGTAAAATTTTAGAACAAGTCGTTAATCCTTTTTTCTCGAACTGTCCAAGATATTTATTGTAACAAATATTTTACAGCTCGAACTTCGATCATATATCGCATTTAAACCTTAAAAAACCTTTTTTAGTTTGCTTTTTGTATAATTCTCTCCTAAAAACGTTACTGAATTCAAGACTATAATTAAAATACATTAAAAAACCTGATCTACTCCGATATCTAATTCAATCGAAGTTTGCGTATTAACTTTTCCTCCGCTTTCTACAACTCCTAAAACTATCCTCTCCCCTTATCCCTCCCACTCGTTCTTCCACTGTTCGATTAACGAAAATTTCCAAATCAAATTCCGATCCGCGCCGATATCCGGCACGATTTCCAGAATTTTTAAGCCGGAAAAACGACAGATTTATTTCGGCGGATTCGAGGAAACTCCGTCCAGGGATTTTCCACTTACGTATCGTCACAGTAAAATGCTGAAATAAATGTAGAATTAATAGTCGAGGAAGTCGTTTGGGCCCGTAGTAAAGGATTTCGTTGAAAACTGTGTGTATTTTGGTTCTTAGAGTTTAAAAGTATGTTAGAGGTAGGTTTAAAATCGACTTAAAATGTTTGTTTCTAGTAAAATGGTTAAGTAGGTTTCTGATACGAATGGGAACTAGTAAACAGAAAAGACATTCTAATAAATAACACAACACTGGAAATAGTAGAAGAACATGATATTTGGAACAACTAATACACAGCTCGGGATCTCCACTACCTGAAGAATTAAGTTAGCACGGAGTACTTATGGAAGAAACCGATTTGTGTTCAAATCTAGAATGTCGCTTTGTTTCAAGAAGAAAACATTCGACTAATGTGTAGTACCAGTCATGACCTATGCAGTCGAAACCTGGATACTTAAAACGGACATTATAAGGAAACTGCAGGTCGCAAAATGCTCAATGGAATGAAATGTGCTGAGAATAATCAAGAAAGACCGTAAAAGCATAGAGTGGATACGACAAAAGACCAAGGTAATAGATGTCATCCACAGAATCAAATCCTTCAAGTGGCAATGGGCAGGACACCTGGCAAGAAGGACGGACAACCACAAAAATTACAGCATAGGGCCCAGGGGAAATTAAGAGACCTAGAAAAAGACCAAATCTGAGATGGGATCATGATATTAGAAAATTAGCAGGGATAACTTGTGCCCGCATAGTCAACAATAGACAACAATGGGCCCAACTACAAAGAGAATATCTAAATATGCGAGGAATTGCACTATAATTGGAAATGAATAGATGGCTGAAGAATGGAGATACTGTTTCTATAATGTAGAATAAAATTCCGGAATAGTCAAAATATCCTGGTAGAATTTTTCAAAACTAATAGTGTTCTTAAAGATTCGTTAGAATAACAAGGTTGTGCTAGAAGTGTCGTTTTACACTTCTCAAAAATAATTATTATTTATTATGCCTATTAAGTAGCCTTTCTTGTCCGATAGTCAAGCAGCCTTAAGAACGATGAACTCAGTACCCATCAGTTCGAAGCTGGTTAACGAATGGCGAGAGAAGCTGAATAAATTAGACAAAGAAAGTTAAAGTTCTCCTCTCCTGGGTGCCAGCCAACCAAATGTAATGAAAAGCAAACGATCTGGCTAGAAACGTAGCGTAGCCCTAACCTAACAGTTCTGCTAATTGAAACCAAGTTAAAGCAGAACTCAAGAACCTGGAAGCCTCTATCCGTAACCAGTACTGAGAACGGTTTAAGACACTCGAAGAAATTTCTCAGCACTTACGACCGAGAGAAATCAGAGATTTCTCTTGATTTAAGTAAGAACGGTCTTCGGATTTTCACGAGGTTTTAGAAAGGACACTGTCTCTTTAATGAACGCCTCAGTAGATTGAAGCTCATAATATACAACAAAGATATAATAAACAAAAATGGGTAACACCATAACACCTCATAACTCGTCGTCGTCTAACCTAACCATTCATGCCATAAACTTTGGTACGATCGATATTGGATATAGAGAACTAACAAAACCGTAGTATAACCGTCTCAGATACTGGCTTTTGTCAAAGCCGCGAGACTGTATGATGAGTTATAAACTCGTCGGATTTTTTTTGCTGTCTTTTAGAATAACATGATTTTAACACTTTGTAATTCTTGTCCTTGATCACACTCATTAACAGAATCATTACTATTTTGTTCCATTTTTTCTTAATTTTGAAAGAAATTTGCTCAAGAAATGTTCCTTGGATAAATTTAGCTTAGATATAGCAATCCTGCGCAATCCGAGTAGTCCTCATTAGGCATTTTGAAGAATAGACGGACTATTTTACTGCCAAACCAAACCAACCATGGACATATTCGGCGCCTGGCGGCTGACCAACTGGAATTTAAATTTCCCCCTGGGGATTCAGGTGGTAGCTCTACTGTAAAAAATGTCAAGTTCCCACATTTATTTATTTATTTCCTAACATTGTCATTCGTTTTGACACTTTAGTTTTGTATAACGAGTTTTTGGTGTAAATGAATTGTGTTGTGATACTTTAAGCTTAAAAGTGTTTACTAGCAGACCTTGCAGTCGAACATTGTTCTTTTTAGAACTTCTTCTAGTGCGAAGTGTACAAGATAGCTTAATAGCAGTAGTAAAACTCATCGCAACCTTATTAGAATATTTTGAACTGGAAAGCGGTAGTAATGGCCCTGGTTTTGTTGATGTAAATAATAACTGTTTGTATATTTATTATTAATTTATTTCTGTTTCCTAAAATATTTTAATTTAAAGAAAATATGTAAAAGTGGGCAACGCTGTGCCGGTCAAGCTTAATCACGTGAACTATAAGTTTATTTGATATAAACCGTAGAAATATTGACCGTATTTATTATATCTAATCATAAAACATTTTATACAAAACCCACACATTTTTTACGAGATAAATATTTGATCTTAGAGCTTTCCTTTTTATAAAAGCTTCAGTCTTCAGTCAGAAACGATTGAAAATGAAATCGCCAAAATGAAAACGGACGAATCTAGATGGAAAAACGTCAAAAAACGTTGTTTTCGCATCATCGAAGATTAATTCTGTCGAGAGCTGCCTTTCCAGATTTTTCCAGCACAATACAGAAAAAAAGAAAAGAAAAATACATCTGCAATCGGGGAAACTCTAATTACAATAATTAATTTTCTTTGCAGTGAAGCAGTTAAATAATTTCTATTTTGGTTTTACCATTTTTGAACAAATAGCGTTTTAAAAAAATTGCTCCATCTGTAGAAATTTTAAACAGCCTCTACACTATCCCCGAATTGTTTTACGAAATATTTCTGGAAATATTTCCTGAAACATTTCTAGAAATACTTTCAGAAGTAAAATTAAATATAGACCCGTATTATAAAAATTAGTTCCCACGTTTCCTGAAATTGATCGAGACGCGCCGTGATTGGTTGTTTGTTTTTTATTGTTAACCCAGATTAACAATAAAAAAAAACAAATTAAATTATTAAAAACAAGTTAAATTATTTAAAAAATTGGCATCATTTCTTATTTTTGAATATATTTATATCAAACCATGTTATTATTATATATAAAAGTTTCTTTAATTGACATCGGGTCAATCAATAATGTTCCCAATCAGCTCGATATATTGATGATGTTGCCAGTATTACTCAACAAGCAATACTACTATTTATTAATCAATTAAGGCCGCGTAAACAAACAACATATACAATTGTATATACTTATTCATTATAATAAAATTAATAATAAATATATTGTAATTATATTCCTGCAGATTGAGTGAAAAGTTTTGTTCCTAAATATCTACTCTACATATTATAAACGCGTGTAAAAATATTAATTTTGTGGAATATATATCAACATAATACGAGATGTAATTAACGAAATATCGTAACAACCGCTATGTTAGAAACGTCTAGGTTTACTTATTTCACTGAGATTTATGAAAAAAAATCCTTTGCCTCGGGTACAGATACCGTCTTGGAAATAGCTGAAAATGAAAGAAAATTGAACGAGGCAACAGGAAACGCCAAAAAAATCCCCTCATGCCCTCCTCACGAGTAGTTTTCAGGCGCTTTTAAGAATCGAAAGTAAGTCGAGGCAAACCGAAGTGGGTCAAGACAACTGGAAATGAATCGAAATGCGACGATATGCGACCTTAACCTGTTTCGAAGAGTTCTCCGCATAGTGTAGAGGCTATTTTATACTTTCACGAATAAAAACTGCTAAATTGTTATATTCATTGTTGGACTACCATTTAAGTTTAGGCATGTTGCATTTGTTCTTTGTTGTTTAACTTTTCTGTGTTTTTCTCCATATATTTTTTAATATTTTCTTTTATTTGTATCTCCGGAATATTTCTATATGGATACATACAGGGTGATTCTTAACCTATACGCATAAACTTGGGAAATTATTGCTGATGACAAATAATGACTAATAATGATAAAGAATGTTAGTAAAATATTTTTAGATTGTGAAATAATTTGAGTTTTTTTTCACAAAAATTTATCAACTTTATCAGTAAATGCATATTCATTTTAATGGAATTTACGTTTTTTGTTTGTATTTCAAATTGTTTGTTATCTCCGTAAATAAAAATATTTTACTAACTTTTTTTTTCATTATTAGTCATTATTTGTCATCAGCAATAATTTCCCAAACTTATGCGTATAGGTTAAGAATCACCCTGTACATATTCCCACAAAGCTTATTTTGCTTAAATGTGTTATTTTATTGATATTGAACATTGTAGCGATAAAATATTTCATGATTATATCAGTGACAAATATCTTCAATTCTAATGAGAATTTTTTGTTTCAGATGACGATACAGCTTCAGTGCATGGCATCATAACAACAGATGGCCTTTTCGAAGGCACCATAGTCACCCCCACCGAAGAATTTCACATAGAACCTGTCAATCGGTACTTCAACGATAGTACTTATAAGGAACCGACGTTCCATTCAATAATATACAGGGTGTCTGACGTGAAAGACCCACGTGATGGAATACCATGTGCTTCCCATAGATTTTACGAAAAGAACTTCTTGAACGATGGACCACAATATCCACATCTCAGAGAAAAAAGGTAAATAAAAATTAGTTACGGCAGTTATAATAATTACTGAAGAAATTGATTGAATTTTCTAAAATTTATTTTTAAAAACTGATACCAATTAGATACCTAGAATTTTCTTTAAATTTTAATAAATATACTTCTTATAGTCTAGCCGCTATGCCAAACATGCAATTCTCTCAAAATTATATCACACTTTAATAAATTATAATCCTTTTAGATTTATTCATAAACTTTTTATTTATTTTTACGTTGTTTGATTTTTTTCCAATTGCTAATCAAGTAATTATAATTTTAATTAAACACTTAAAATGCAGATTACTTTTTCGAATTCTTTTATCTGCGTAGTTTGGTCTTTTGCATATTTATGTATGTATGCATCTCATCTAAATTGCTTTTAGTAGAAACTTATCTTTTTTATGTAAATTCTTGTGGAAACCACAAAAGAAATCCATCTTTAAAAATATCTTTAGTAAAACTAGACGAAAATTGGGGTTATTTAAAAATACGGGGATAAAATTTTTGCTTGTAGGAGGGTGGGGAGTTAATCACTGCGACCTTATAGATCTATTTTGTCCCCTTTTCTTGAGTTATAACTCATCATAATGTCTAAAGATTTTGTCAAAAGCCAGTATCTGAGACGGTTCTACAGATGTTAGTTCTCCATCTTCGATATCAGTCATACTAAAGTTTATGGTACTAATGGTTGTCTTCTCTGCGCACTCAGTGCTGAGGTGTTTCCCCATTTTCCGCACAGAATCTGCATTCGCCGTTCCTTAGCTTCAATCTGCTGAGGTGTTCATTGAGGTGAGAGTGTCCTGTTAAAAACCCCGTGACAAGCCGAGGTTTGTTCTTACTAAAATCAAGTAAAGTCATTGATTTTTCTCGGTCCTAAATCCTGAGAGTATAATATCATTTCTTCGAGTATCTTAGACCGTTGGAAGATTCCCATTCCAGGTTACGTATGGTGTCTTTCAGGTTCTTGAGTACTGCTTTAAGTTGTTACCATTTGTGAAGCGAACGATTTTGGTCCTTGTGGCAGAATGGTTCTGGTGGAGTGTTCGCTCCTTTTCTAGTTAGATCTTTGTTTTTTAATACCTGCTATCCCTTTGTGGGCTGGTACCCGGAGTAGACGGACTTTATTTTCTTTGCCTCATATGTTCAGCTTCTCAAGGCATTCTTTAACTAATTTCGAATTGATGGTTACAGAGTTGATCACTCTTAATGCTCCTGAACTTCCGATAGTTCTTCTCTAAGATAAGTTATACGCATCTTAGATCATCAAGATTGAAAGAAATTGTTTTTTTGTTCTAGGTGGTTACTGCAAGGGGAAGCAAAACAACCCTACGACGATGATTTGTACTTGTCAAACCGAACTCGAAGACCTTTCATGACGACTTTCGACATTAATCACCAACAAATCGACGAAGAACTGGAGATAGGCAACAGGACCAATCAGGTGGACGCTTCGGCGTTGATATTCAAAAACGTCTTCAAAAGGGCAACGATAGATCCTAAGAAAACGACGTGCATGCTATATCTCCAGGTATGAGTTTATCAAATTTACTAATTGCACACGGATTTTTAGGGAATCTCTTTAATTGTGAGTCAGTTTTTTAGTCGGTGAATGTCCGTTTTCCAATCATATTTCTAGTAAATACAGTGGCTTTAATTGTGGTTAAATGTGATTTTGTTAACTGGCGGTCGCCAGAAAAATAGCCAAAAAAGCGTAGCACTTCCAATTTTTTACATTCGACATTTTTTAAAGCCTGAAAAAATAATGTAGGACAATATCCGCCTTTAGAGATTTATTTTTAACTGTGTTTTGACTGTGTTTTTTTATCGATAATAAAGTCAGTTGGTTTAAATATTAATAAACGTGTCTCATGTCTCTTTAAGTTATGACATAGTCATAGAATTGAGTGGGTTCATAATATCACATCACTAGCAGACCATTTCAGGACAAACTTATAAACACCCTCTGCACTATGCCCGAAATGTTTCACGAAATATTTGTGGAACTATTTTGTGAAACATTTCGCAAAGCATTTCTCGATATCCTTCCAGAAGACAGAATATTTCACTGAGATATTTCACTGAAATTTATGAAAAAAAGTCCTTTGTCTCGAGTATAGATACCGATACGTTTTGGAAACAGTTCGAAACGAAACGAAATTGAACGAGACAACAGGAAACTCCAAAAAATCCCTTCATATGCCCTTTTCCGCAATTTGGCGAGTTGTTTTGAGATGCTTTTAAGAAACTAAAGTAGATCGATACCAATCGAAATAGCTCAAGTCAACCGAAGATAAACCGAAACGCGACCTTAACCTGCTTCGAACTATTCTCCGAATAGTGTAGGGCGTGTAATAGACGTTCTAGAATATTTGTTTATGTAATTGTAACGTGTTTATTTACATCGTTATTTTTTCACATTTTTGAGGAATATTATTTTACATAAAATATGATAACTTGTAATTGAAGAGTGGAAATACCAGGGAGTAAGTGCCAAATTTTTCAATATTAAGTTATTACATTAGAAACGTAATAAATACTATGCTGCATCTTTTAACATAAGTTACAAGTGCCAAGCGAAAGCGTTTATTGTTTATGTATATTATATGTATTTTAAAAAATTATTAGTTTCAGTTCTACTGTGTTTTTCCGTAACCACCGTAATAACACGGCCGGACAGCTGTGACGTAAAAATCTCGTGACGTCACCAACTGGAGGCCCAACTCTATTTATTTTTTTTATTTACGGAAAAAATCATACTAGTCAATAAATGTTATCTCTCACTTTTTATCAGTCAAATTATATAGAATATTTTAAGTTCACAATAGTGTATAATATGAGAAAAAAAACAATAAAAAAATATATATTTTTATAGTATATATTATGTATTTTATCGATATTTCACGCCCCCTGCTCGTGTGGCGGCGCCTGTCGTAGCGCGTAGCGGAGTGGTATTGCCGCAGTTGACAGTCATCGATCTATCGGTAGGTGTGCGGATGTGGTAATTATAAACGATAATAGAAGGGTGAAAAAAGTTATAAAATAAAAAAAAAAAAAAAAAAAAAAAAAAAAAAAATTATAGTAAAAATATAATAATTCTAAAAGTATAATGCCTATAATGTTTAAATAATAAGATGTGAATATTATATTTAAAGCTATATTTCTTCTGTTTTTCAAATATATTTTATAAATATTTTCTAAAGCTTTTATTTATCTTTTACCTCACCTCATACCTTTCATATTTGAAAGTTACATAAACTACACCCCTCCCAATACGCGCCTGCCCATTTCCATTTAGATGAAGTTTTGATACCTATATCCTTTTCGCTTCTTTGATATACAGCCATCTGTGTAGTTGGGAAACTGTTTTAGTATTCGGAAATTTTCGCAGCCAGTAAAGTTTTCCACACACACACACTCACTCGAGCTCAAGAGACGTTTTTCGTGGCTAGATTTTCTTTTCCCGGTTTCGTTTTTTACCGCAGCCAGCTTGAAGGAAATTGTTATTTTCCGATCTGGTTGGTTTTCAATTTTTAGGGTTTTTCTGGTTTGGACAGACTGTGTGTTAAATCTATTTATGATTTTTTGTGGAGTTGAACTTACGAGAAGTTGGTTATTTTTTTTTAAATTTTCTGGTGAGTTCTATTACAAAAGTTTTTGTGTTAAAGTTGAATGTGTGAATTAATAGTATATTTGTAATTCTTAAAAACATAGTAATAAAATTAAAAAAGTTTCAGAATTTGTAGGAAATTTTATGCAAATTCCGAAAATATACACCTTTGAGGGCTTAGCTACCTTGGCTTTGTGAGAAAATTAATTATTGGACCCTTGTTTTTAGCTATTTTTGAAGAGGGTAAAAACGCCCCCTATGTCTGTTACTGTTCCCGTAAGACTACAATAGTCTATATTTTCTTTTTCTACACCTTTTGGTTAGCAAATAACAGCAAAAATTGGTGACATCGCCAACTTTCATGACTATGTATGGAAAAAAGTCGAAAAAATGCCCATTTTTGCTATTTTTGCGATTTTTTCAAAGGCCTTAGAACCTAACCAGTTAAAAATTATATAGGTGACGCCCTCTATAAGTAGGAGTCATATTGACATCAAAATGAAATTTCTCATGTCAAAAAACTTCCAGACACCAATTTTCATCTAAATTTTGATGTTACTTCAGAAACTATTTGGAAAAAATCGGAATAAAATGAAACTTCTGCATCCTGTATCTCTAAAACTAACTATTTTAGGACATATGTACATTTATACGAACTTTTTTACATATCTTTATCTATAAAATATGCTACCGAAGTTTCCGGAATACAGTTCGGACCACCCTGTATATTACTGGTATCTATTACTATTACTTGTAATACTAAAAAAAGTCAAATTTAGAATCAACAATGATTACTACCAAATAACATTTATGACGAAAAATAAAAAGGCTTTATTTTATTTCTATGGTTTTCATGCTTCAATGGTAAATAAACAAAAAAAATGTGGAATAAAAATCAACTGATATGTAAAATTAATGCAGCTGCTCAAAATTGAAAACACCATTATGTTCTGCTTTGATATTGTCCTCTTGTATGCTAATATTTTAAAATTTTGGTCATGTTAACAAAATATATTCAGTTTTTTCAATGGTTTATTACAATCCTGACATAATAGAGTTGTCAACAGCAATATACACCGTTGAGTTTGTTAATATTCAGAATATTTTGTGCTAAATTAAATTCGGTTAAATGTAGCTTTATATATAGAGGTTTTTATATTGTTTATCAAATGTGCTTGATGTTGAAATATTGCCAATATAGTATAATATAAAACTACTAGAATGAAAACCAACACAAATATTGAATGTTGGATATATAAAACAACAAATATCATTAAAAGTCTTATCGTATGTATATATAAATATCGTCGTAAAAATTAATTATTCTAAATAAAACTATTACACAAATAATTTTAAAGTTTGTAGAAAAAAAAGCCAACGTCAAGGTTGTTGCATCTCCCCTACTCTCTTTAAAATATGCGTTGGAGTCGCTTTAAAAAACTGCAAAAGAAAGATCCGTGAGATTGACAATGAATGTTTGTTCACACTTCAATTCGCAGACGATCAAATAATAGTCTCCCATGACAAAGATCATATGCAATATATTATGCTAAGAAACATTATTGAGGAATACGGAGAATGGGGGTTTAACAGTTAACATAGACAAAACAAAATATCTATGTACAGGCACACAAGAAGGAAATTTGAACTTGGACAACGGTCAAGAAATTATTTAGTGTCAGAGTATAAATACCTAAGAATTTCATTTGATAACCTGGAAATGATGGCAGAGAAACAAAGAAAATGATTATCAACGCAAAAAAAATAATCGAATATCTAAATGGAATGGAGCAAATCAATAACAAGGCGAAGAAATTTCAACATATATGAGACCATGATAAAGAGCAGCCTTCTATATGGAGCAGAAACATGGAGAAAAACTGAGCAATACAAGAAGAGGATAGAGGCAATTCGAAGATCAATGGGAATTTCCAGAAAACAACGAATAAAAAATAATACTATAAAAAACAAATGGGTATAGATGGCACGATAACAGAGGATATAGAGAGAAAGCAGCTGATCTGACTACGGACATGTAGAGCAAATGAAGAATACAAGATGGCACAAGAAAATAATCAATTGACAACCAAAGGGCAGAAAAAACAAGGAAGACCGAAGCTGGAATGGCAAAAAAACGTAGACAAAGCGATGAGTGAAAGAAACCTGTCGACAGAGGATTGTACGAAGAGAACAGGCTGGAAATTGGGTATAGGACAACGTAGAAAAACGTTTTAAACTGACTAATATAAATATATATAGAAAAAAAGCATCCCTATAGTTAAATTAAACCCTGTAATGTTTTATAGTGGTGTTAAATCCATAAACCACCCCTCCCAGACCCTGTTTTACCCCCCGCACGGTTTAACCTGTACTTTAATTATTTATGGACTGTAAATTTGGCATATCTGGCACAACGCGACCGAATTATGAGCGTGTAGATTCGAGGAATGTTATGGAGCGGCGTAAATCATTCAAATTTTCCAGATAAATCGCCGCTTTTCACTTTGACCACCGTTAATTTTACACTGGGAAATGGGGCAACTGATATTTACAATGCAGATGATTAGGTATTTTCATACAAAGTATTTTTACAACAACTATTTCAGTTTCTTATGTCTCTTTTTAAGTTTCATTCAGCTTTTGTTGAAATTTAAATGTTTTCTTGATTTTTAGTAAAAAAATTCTAAAAAAACTTCATTAAGCAGCAAAGTTTAAAGAAATAAACACATTTTTTTCAGATACTGAATGAGATTTTGGGTGTATATTAGGGTCTGCGTTATTTACCAAGTTGAACATTTCTCTCACGACGCAACGCCCCCTAAATTTTTAGTTTATTGTCAAAAAAAAAAATAACAGACCATTGTAAACCCTTAATATTCACAATAAACCTTGCCCCAAAGACGATCCATTTTCCATTTAAATTACATGGGAATTTGCCACTTTTTGCAAATATTTTTTTTCTCTCGATCTTTTTCTCTCGCAGCCATGATAATCATATGTTCTACAGAATTGAACGCTCTACAAAAAAGGTTTCTCACAATTTTTCGACAATCCTACTCCTTCAAAAGTTATTCACGGTTAAAATTAACTACTCGTTAAATTCCTAATTTTTTCAACTTTTTTGACAAAATTATAATTATTTTTGAAAATCTAATCTAGAACAACCGACCTTCAATCAGCAGATTTTGCTTGTTTTTTTTTATTTGAAAAAAAAAGCAAATATTCCTGTCTATAAATAATAAATATCTGGCGATTTTCGACCTGGGCTGTAGGTAATGAATTATTGCTGTTCCACGCCCAGCAATAATTCATTTTTTTTTATCATCGACGACCATAAATTAAAGGGGGGAATTCTCGTAAATTTTGGCGCAATAAAAGTTTTTTCGAAAAGCAAATTGCGTCAGTTAGCGATAGTTTTTTGAGGCCGGCTGGCCGTAGCTCTGAACGAATTAAAATTTTGTGGAAATTCGCTGAAATATTCCCGCTTTTTAGTTTTAATTTTCGGGTTTTTGGAGCTTATGGGGCACGATATTACGGTAAAAAATGTAATTTTATAATGTAAAACGGTTTTATAGTGTAGTGAAGTCGTCAGTTATTGTTCGACATTATGCTTTTTAAAATCAAAGAAAGATTCTAAGAATATCCTCAGAGATGCCAAAAAAACGGAACGGTTCAAATTTAAAGTGTTATATTTTTGCTATTTTTAGTCATATTTTCATGATTTTGCTATGATCGTGAATCAATCACTGCAGGAGTACTCTCAGAGACGAACCAGGAGGGACTCTGGTAAGTAAGTAAGGATTTTTATAATATTTATATTATACGACTTATGTCACCTTTAACGAATCGCTTGCTTTGCCAGAAGACAACTCTTGTTTTATCTGGACCCTGTAGTGGTGGTGTTCATTGGCGGGCCATTCGACAGATAGATTTTTTGCTTTTTTGTTGTTTTTTGGGTCACTCTAGGAACGTATCTTTACCTCGTATCTGCCAAATTTACCTTACCTTATCTTTATCTTATTTTGGCGGATGCATTATCTTTGTTCCTGGGTGACATAATCTTTTCTTTTAGTTTTATTATCTGTCAATTGCCACATTTATCGTTTTCGTATCTTATCCTATCTTTCTATTTACCTTTATCTTCCTATCTAGTTTTTAATTTATCTTTTAATATCGCATTTTAGTATTAACTTTTGTTCTAATTTAAATTTTCATATATTTTCTAGTTTTTTTTATCTTACATATTTTTTATTTTTTTACACGTGTCTACAAATTAAATCAAATAATTTACTGTAACAATATATATTTTTTTTCAAGTCGTACCGAAGTGATTGTGGTGGTCTGGAATTTTTCTAGAGAGAGAGCAAAATATTTTTCTTTTTTATATTTTTTTTTAATTCTATATTTATATTCTTTATATTCTTTAAATAATTTGGACAATCTTTTCAATTATAACTTAATTTAAACTGTCATTGTCTATTTTCTTTTTACATTTTAATTATAAGATTTTTATTATAATAATTAGTAGTTGGATTTAGATATTGATTATTGTTTATTTGAATCACTAATATGTTGTTTACAATTAGAAGTTATTTTTATTGTACCTTCATTGGCAACCAACAGACAGTTCAATTGGTAATTTAGACCCACCACCACAAAACTGGGTACTTATCAATTTTGTTGAGTAGAATACTGCTGTTTGTTATCTTCTAGGAAGATACGAGAATTGACCCTCCCCATAAGTAGCTCACGCACTGAGACTGGTGGAGTCTCACAAGCTCTCCAACGTTAGCAGGACAATCACGCTACCCACCAGCGGACGAGTGCAGCGAAGAGGGTGAGGCTTTCTCCCAACCAACCGAAGCAGAAACACTTAAGTATTCCAGTTGCATATCTAATCTCATATAATCGAGACTGTCACAGCCAATTACATTGATTGTTTATAATTGTTAATTAGAAAAATAAGTCATTAATGAAATTTTCTATTGTCTTATTTAATTCCAAAGCATACTTCCACAAACCAGTAACTTTTAGAATTTTGTGGGTTATAAAGGATCTTTTCATTTTAAAAAGCATATGTTGAGTTCTATCTCAAAAAGCAGCTACAATAATTTTTCTCATGTTGTCGACAATAGTTGGTCGAGTGTTTTAAACACTGTCTTTAACATATCCCCATAAAAAAACCAGACTAGATAAAATTAGGAGCATTTAAGTATTCTATTAATTATTGGTGAATGCTCACTGCACTCACCAACTAATGGAATCATATCAATTCTCTCTGATATAGGATAAGTTTGCATTTTCGGCAAATTTCTGAGATTTTTTTTTTGTTTTAACAGCCACAAAATGATAACTAAAAAAAAGTTTTTTTGTGTCGTTTTTTTTGCATCTGAGAGTGTATAGTATAAACGTATGGGGAACAATAGCGAAATATCCGCCTCAAATTCCAAATACTTGGGATTAGGGTGACTTTTCTCGAGTAGGAATGCCGCAAATCTGGAGCCGATTTTCCTGATGCCGGCAAATCTCCGTAAAAGTGAAACGGGACAAAGATAGAACGACGAGCGCGCGTGCACCTCGAGATTTTCGTGGGAAATCTCGGGAAATTGAACCGGTTTTCCACCAGATATTGCCGCTCGATCTCCCTTAATTTCACCAGGGTTGGGTGTGTTTGTCGTAAATTGGGAAATTTGATTTAAAAAAAATATAATTTTTAACCCCAATCAATAATATATAACCTTTGAATAAAAATATTAAGGAAGTTTTTTTCCCGCATGTCTTTTAATTGCTTCCATTTTTGAAAATTTTTGTATTCCTTCTCATAAGTTATTCGGAATTTAAATGGAAGTAGTTTGGATATGGCGTTTGTCGCCTCAGCCTGAATATTTGTTGGTAATTTACTTATTTCGTTTTGAGCCCAATTCAATCAGCAATCGACACAAAAGAGAATTAAAAAATATTGACTCAAAACTGACAACTAAAGAGACAGCTTTATTTATTTGTCAAACTACATAGAAACCAACGCCATCCCAGCAGAATATTTTTTCTACTCGTAATAAATTCGTGGAAATCATAGTTTCTGAATATTTTTTAAAACGTAACTCGCTACGGAAAAGAATTGTTTTATACACGACGATAAAATACCATTTTGTCGTCTTGTATAGAAAAACTATTTTTCTTTGTTTGTTTTTTTTTGTTTCCGACGACGGAAAGAGATATACTGTCCGATACATTAAGCATTTTTTTGTCCGTCAGGCAAATTTGTTTATTAGTATAACACAAAAAATAACTATTTTATTTTGTAGATTTTTTTACAGTGGCAAAATACCCATAGAACTTTTTTGGAGAGATGAATCCGCCACAGAGGTATAAACATTTAAAAAGAAATTGTAACCGTTTTAAGATTTTTAATATTATCACATTTTGCATAATTTTTCTGGCTATGAGAGTCGTTTTCTTTTTTATTCTTATTTTACTTTACCGTTGCCCTTGGTTGTTTAGTACCTAACGTAGTTTCCATTTGTAATGTAACAAATGTAGTAAAATATTTTTTTTTCTGATTTATCCAGCCCTGGTTGTAACTTCGCAAAGCGTCTCCTGGAAGACACTGGCGTCTTTCTGTCCCATTCATAGCGAAATTACTAGCATACGTCGTGTCAGGGTTAGCTACATTTAACATTAATTACTCTACCGCTTCACCGCGATAGAATGTTTTGGTTTTATTAACGGCTAGATGTCGCTGGGACCCGCCTGAAGATGTCGCCTAGGGTTAATCGTTTCTTTAATCGTAAACCTCGCTTAGAGATGATATTTAGTAGGAAAATTACTCAAAATACGGAATAGCTTATACAGGGTGGGTCTTAAATAAGTCCAATATTATTTTACGTTAAGTTTTGATGCCCTCTAGCGGACAAACGAAGCACTTTTGTAGAAAGGTAAATTGTGTCCAGTGACCTATTCTGATTCCAAAAATACGTAGTAGTTTTATGTCCACGGAACATTGGGACACCCTGTAATATTTAAGGGCTTCAATGTTTGACCTGTTTTTGATGATGGTTAAAAATTCCCTTAAATCACATACTTCACTCGTGAAGTCACATTTTTACGCGTAAGAGCAATATTTTCTTGATGTACGCATTTTATTTAGTTAATAACAGTAGTTTTATCAAAGTGGGTGACTTCTAGTGAAGAAAGTGAAGTTTTTTCCCAAGCGCATTAAAGATAGTCGCCATATCTCCAGATCTATTCACTTCTAGACATGTAAATACTGACTCAAGATTCTCTTTTGCCGACACTGTATATTATTATAAGAAAATTTGTATTAAATAATAGTTATTTTTTATACAAGACGATAAAATGGTATTTTATCGTTGACCGAAAAGATTAATTCACGAGCGATGAAATTGCGAGTGAATTAATTTC
>NW_022146502.1:0-15546 GCF_002938485.1 Sitophilus oryzae
TTTCTTAACCACGATTTTGCTTAAACTGCTTGACGTAAAATTCATATTTTTGGCAAACGGATTTTTCGAAAGTCAAATTCCAACGAGATGAAACTACACCTCAAATATTACCAAGTTATATAATAATATCGCCATATTGTTTTTTCTCATGCTGACATAAATGTGAGAAAATTTTATCCAATTTGTATGTTAATGGAAATTCTTGCTTTGGTTTATCATCACCATTACAAATGATTAGTTCGACACGAACGAAGTCGCTGGTACACGTTAGTATCATATATTTTCAAAGTTTTGTTGTAATAAGAAAATCAACAAAAATATATTTCTGAAATAGGTCTACAGGAACTAAAATTTGTCATAACTTATGAATTTATGATAAGCATATACAGGGTCGCTTTTATTTATCGAAACTATCGATTATTAGGTAAAATATAGGAGGTACCGCAAAAAGTTACATACAAAAGTTATAGGATTTTTAAATATTTATGAGCGAGTAATAAATTTAAGTATACAGGGTTGTTCATAAAGTCGTGGCACACCAAAGTTTCATTTTTAAATAGAACTTCATTACATATTTCAATTCTTCCTTCAATTCTAAGCAAAAATTCAAATACACACAATTTTACACAAAGCAAAAATCCAAATACACACAAACCGTTTCCAAGTTATTGACTTTTGAAAATATCACTTAAACAATTCGATTTAATTCATTTCGATGTGTTTGGTTTGATTTAATGATGCCATTCTGCCGAAACTGTAATACTGTTGTAATGTGGGTTTTTAAATTCCTATTAGCTACTAGTAAATTTAAGTATACAGAGTCGGTCATAAAGTTGTGTCACATCAAACTTTATTTTTTTAATAAAAACTTAAATTTTAATAGAAAGACGAATCCAACAAATCATAAACTTGGTCGACTTAGACTGACTAAGCTGTATTTTTTTACAGACGTACAAGTTACTTCAAACTTTTTTTTTTCATTACAAAGTCATTCTCTTTAGGTGCTAAGTCTGTCTCTATACCGAAAAATTAACTAGCAAACGTCAAATCCTTACCTTTGCCACGTCTACTACGTGTTCGTAGACGTTTCGAGCGATTTGTATTCGGCCGATGACGTAAAAGGGAAACTTTGTGAAATAAGCGTAAAAATCAGCGCGCGATGGAAACAAGCAATTTATATACGAGACGGGCTTTGGGAAATTTAAAATAAAAACACGCGTCGCGACGACGCATGAATATTTCACGCGACTTCCACGACGAAAGTTATTAGAGAAAACGAAATCACAGACAAATAATAATAATATGTTGACGGGTTTGTACGACATATATTTTCCTCAGGTAAAAATTGAGAAAAGAGGTGCAAAGAAACGAATATTAAGACAAGTAAGATCAATAAGAGAAGTAGAACATATTTTCGTTAATATAACTGGTATAGTCTGTCCAACGACAAAATCCTTGGCATTGATAGATGTGTCTGTCAGTTTAATTTCATTATTTTACAAAGAAATAAGTTGGTACAATTGGAACGCAAAGCAATGAATTGTTAATATATTTAAAATTTTAATTATAAATGATTATTTCAAAGTTTTATGAAAAAAAAAACTGAAAAAATCTAATAGTGTTATTGTATTCTAAAAAAAAGTCGGTGTGTGTTAAGAGTCCATTTCACTAGTCTGAAAAAGTAGCAAAATAAGCGTTCGACATTTAACGTTTTATCCAAAACTGGCTAGGTATTTTTACACAAGTGAAGAAGAAAATTAAAGATAAATGATTATGATATATCCGTATTATAGTACATTTTTAGATAACTTCTTTATTTTTAAGATTTTGATAGTCAAACATCAACAAAATATTCCTTAAGTTTGGACTAAATTTTCTTGAAAACAAAGACATAATTTAAATTTCGTTACAATACGGAAATAGATTGAAGTTTTGTAATTGCAGTGATATATAATTTATATGGTTTTGTAACAGAATGCTCGCTATTTTATGGCAAATGCTGAAACTCTGCAAACCTTAATCAATCCTTTACCAAAGCACGTGCGTTTGGAATTTTGGGTGTGGCTTAACACGGCAGGATCGGGCTAAGCCTGAAGCAGTTTTCTGAAATATAATATTGTTAGAAATAAATGGTGCCAGCCGCCAGGGACTGTATATATTCTACAGGACTGTTCGATCGCGTCAAATCGCCGCTGTCGTAGTCGCCGTGGATGCTTACGTCACGCAGGGACCAGCGCTCCACAGTGAGGCGGATGGTTATTCTAGCAGGACAAAATCTCAAGGGCGATGTTTATGACTTAAATCATATGGTTAAATTTATTTATTTATTAACAACTTAATTTATTAATAAATAAATAAATACAAGATAATAAGACTATGATATTATTCGTACATGACACACAAAAACCGTACTGTAAACTATTGCCAAATACATAAAATTATGATATCAGGTGAAATACTTACAAAAAACTCTTTAGCAGTTATTTTTTAATTACTTTGTAATCTTGTGACCCCCTGTATATTTTATTTTAAAAAATTCTATTTTATTTTGAAAATAATAAATAAGATAGATCTTTTAATTTTAATTTTAAGACACGGTAATTGTAAATTCATATATAGTAAGTATCTAAGACAATTTTTTAAACTCAGTGCCTTTTGATGGAGTTGTTTTGTTTTTATACTATCCGATTGAAATGAAACTTTTTGGGCATTCACCTGTTAAGCTTGAACTCCCTGTGACTGTGACTACCTGTGTTGGTAGTAACTTAAAAGATCTACATCATTCAATATATCGATATTTGAAAAAAAGTGAAAGTTTATTATATCTGCAGAACAAAGGCACGAAGGATTTTAACAAATAATATATGTACAGTAGAAAAGTACATACCTTTGGGAATCTTCAACATAATTAGGCTTTGGAATAAAATGTATAAGCACTTTTTTCACGCCTTTTTTTGTATGATCTCTGCCTTGCTGAGCAGAAAACGACCAAGTTGATAAAAATGTATCGAAATACAAAGAATATTCATGTATTTTTATATCAATTGGAATGTCTACTATTTATTCTTATCAGTAAACATTTTTGGCTTATTTCTAACCAGACGTTTTGTCCCGCTAAATTTATCTCCCAACGCACTGTGCGCTCGTCCGTCAAATGCAAAAAATATCTGTCACTGTCTAAAATCTTTAGCGCCACTTCAACTCGGTCCATAGATGACGTAAAAAAACTGACGGTGCAGTAAGATAGGAATCGAACTATCCTTATCTCTATAGTATCCTTGGCCAGCAGCTGCTGGTCACGGAGGTGTCAACTAATTTCAGGTGGATAATAAGGTTGATTGTTGGAAATTCATTGTTAAAAACTTGGCAGTCAAGATGATAGGAGGCATTCTCCGTGCTCGGATGGACAAGCCGTTCGTTCGCTTGAGAAAGATAAGTGTTATAGTTTTGTGTGTTACCGTATTTTAAATAAAATATTACGTTTAAATTTCCCGGGATTGTCATTCTTCAGCAGTCTTTGACGCCGGTTTTTTTGATCGTATTATACTTTAAATATTCAAAATACTCATCTCGGGATTGATATATTTGTTTACATATATTCCACAGAGCAAAATATTTTACAAACGTTATCTAAACTAACTAGCGTTAAACCAAAATAAATACTAATAAACTGGTTTACATTTCGTTTGTTTATAAATTAAAAGCTCACTCTCTAGTGCATGATTCTCGTTTCACGGTGAAAAGAGTCGCCGATTGACAATTGAGTAAACATAACCTCACATCAAACGGGCCAGATTGGCAACACTGCCGCGCTGGCCGCTAATGAAAAACATATTTGACCCCTAAATTATTCAGGCCCGGGTATCGAATTATCGGTTACGCTGGCCAAAGCATCGTGTTTTTCATTAGATAAATTGTACTACAGTGGCGTCGTTTTTTTTCGTTTTTTTGTTATTTCGGTCGGTGCCATTATGCAATCTGTCGTTTCGCAACTGTACGTGATGAATTATTTTGCAATTCGTTTCAAAACGCTTTTTTTGGAAGGTTAACGTATAATTGTTACGCAATTTTTCAGTCTAATATTCCATATAAACTTGGTGCATTTCAGTTGATTTTAAAAATTCCGACCGCAACGCTCGATACGGCAGAAATTAGAAGTATCCGACTAAAGTATTTCACGCAGTTCCGTTAAACAGCCACTACACTATGCGGAAAACTCTTCGAAACGGGTTAAGCTTGCGGTTCATCGCCCAACTTTGTCGCATTTCGGTTTATTTCCAGTTGTCTTGAACCACTTCGGTTTGCCTCGACCTACTTTTGATTCTTAAAAGCACATGAAAACTACTCGTGAGGAGGGCGTGAGGGGATTTGTTTGGCGTTTCTTGTTGCCTCGTTCAATTTTGTTTCGTTTTGAGCTATTTCCATAACGTGGCGGTATCTGTATCCAAGGCAAAGGACTTTTTTTCATAAATATCAGTGAAATAAGTAAACCTAGACGTTTCTAAAATAGCTGTTGTTACGATGATATTTCTTTAATTATATCTGGTTTTATGTTGATATATTGCATAAAATTAATACTTGAACAGGCGTTTATAATATGTATAGTAAATATTTAAGAAAAAACCTTTTTATTTAAACTGCAGGAATATAATTACAATATTTTTATGCTTTAATTTTATTATAATGAATTAGCATATAAAATTGTATATGATATGTTTGTTTACGGTTAATTGATTAATATAAGAGTAGTATTGCTTGATGAGTAATACTGGTAACATTATCAATATATCGAGCTGATTAGGAAAATTATTGATTGACCCGATGTCAACAAAAGTACGGTCTTCGGACATTTTTTAAAAACAATGTTCCTTTATTGTTCTTAAGAGAAATCTGTAAACGATACTTTTATTAGCATCCAGCATGGTTTGATATAAATCCACTCAACTAGTATTTATTATGCAGGGATTTAGACAATTAAAACTAGGAAAACAAAATCAAATTCGTAAACTGAATTTTGCTACAGACTACAGCTATAAATGTTACTTTACCATAACCAGAAGTAAGAAATAATTAGATGATTAATTTTTTTCGTGTACTCGCTGTTTAAACCCGTGTATTTGTTTAGTCCGCTGTTTACGATATTCTCCGATGGTGGCAGCACAGGCGGAGAATGCACCAAGCCAATAATAGTCCGAAGTCAGTTAGACTGGTTTTGAGCTCTTAATTTTGCACCGCCATTGTCGGCATTGACAAACAACTTAGGTGTCTCACACCATTCCAAGTAACTTCTAAAATGTTATAAACATTTAATTAGTTAAAAAAATAATACACTTCCTCTATACCAGTAGTTCCCAAACTTATTTTTCTCGTGGGCCACTTTCAAAATTTTACTGGTTTCGGTGGACCCCCTGCTGCTACATTTCTACCACATTCTTAAAGTCGCCAAAAAATAAAAATTGTGTCACTTCTGAGTTCTGTCCCTATATTCCGATATGTAAAATAAAAACGAAAAATGGTACATTTTATATCACTTTATTTATTAAAAGAATAGAATTACAAGAAAAATATTAAGGTAATATAGGTTCAGGTCATAATTTTTAATTAATGGGAAGGATGTATCTGATGGAGTGTCAGCAAACGATCAATGTTTTATTTTTATTTTTGAGAGCAATAACCGCAAATCCCCCCAGCTCTGTGATGTTTAATTTGCTCCTTTTTTTTTGTTAAGAGGTTTGTAACGGCACTAAAACTCCTTTCGACAAGGTATGACGAGGGAAAAGCTATTAAAAATTTCCTTGCGATTTCCCACAGTCCAGGATATTTTTCGGGTATTTCTGCTTGCAGCCAAAATGTTGGGTAGCCTTTTCTAAATTTCACCTTCAGCTCCTCATTAGTGCTTAGCTCGAGCAGCTCCTCTTGTAATACAACATTGGCCACTTCCGTTTCATCAAATGGATTTATGATCCATGGTGGTATATCCATCGTCAGTATATCTTCAAACCTGGTTTTGAAGTCATCATGCAGAGCACTTAAATGTTGACTGTAGGTATGGATATCCTCATCAATACATTCTACCTGCGACAAGTTTGGAAATTGAGAGAATTCGCGCCGACTAATGTTTTGCTTCATAAATTTCAATTTCCCAAGAAAAGCCGAAATTATCCCCTTTGTTTTTATTAAATTCAGGCTGTCCCCTTGTAACTGCAAGTTAATATCATTAAATTTTTTAAACAAATCTGTCAAATACGCAATGTCTGCTTTGAATTTGATCAAGTTTTCTTTTAAATCTGGATCTCTACTTTCTAAGAACTCTAATATGGAATCGAAAACAGAGTAAAATCTCGTTAAGCATGCACCTTTCGACAACCAGCGTACTTCAGTATGTAAGAGCAGTCGTTGGAAGTCTTCATCATTTTCGTCGCACAATTGAGCAAATAAACGCGTATTCAATGCATTGCTTCTGATTTTGTTGACAGCTTTTATTACAAAATGAAGAGATTGGTTCAACCTGTCACTTAAATGTTTTGCCACAAGATGTTGTCGGTGGATTACGCAATGAATAGCTGTAAGTCCTGGTATAATTCTTTTGAGATGACTTATAAACCCACGATATCGCCCGACCATTGCAGGAGCTCCGTCTGTTGCCACTGAAATAATGTTTGTAAATGGGATCGATTTTTCCGTAAAAAAATTACTCAGGACATTAAATATTGATTCGCCTTTAGTGTCAGTCTCCAAAGTTCTGGCAAATAGCAATTCTTCGTGAATTTCTTCCTCAACAATAAATCGGACATATGCCAATAGTAATGCTTCATTACTGGGTAACGTTGACTCGTCCAGTTGTATAGAAAAATGAGTTTTTTGCAGATGATTGCACAAAAAGCTTTCGATATCAGAGCTCATTTCATCAATGCGTCTTTGTACAGTATTGTTACTTAATGGAATTCTTTTTAGTACGTCAAATGGAGATTTGTGCAAAACAGTTTTTAAAACCTCTTCAACAGCGGGTAAAATTAATTGTTCTCCGATAGTGTGCGGTTTTCCAGATTTTGCTATAAGTAATGAGATATTGTAAGATGCCCGCAAGCCATCATCGTTACTTTGAGATGTTGAAGCGAACATACTGTGCATGGTGGGTCTCTTTCCATATTTTTCTTTCAATGTTTGAAAATATTTTAAATCTTTACCTATTTTATCAGTATGACACCTTTTTAGATGATCTTCGAGCTTTGATGGTTTCATAGAGTCATTGCTCAAAACTTTGTTGCATAATAGGCACATGGGCAATTGTTTGTCTGCCTCTGATGGAACAAAACCATATTTCAAATAATCGATACTATATTGTCGACATTTTTTCTTTGCTGTAGCCATGTTTCGTGTCAGTTACCTTACCTGTAAAAAAAAAATGTTTTAGTAAACCAAGTTTTTTTCTGAATAGGTATCACACCGCAGCCTTTGTCAGCACGCGGAAATAGAATTACGGCTTGTAAAGGGACCAACTAATAAACCGCTGAGACAAATACAGACGTTTTCACAAAACGGTATCAATTTTAAAGTACATAATTTACCACTAATTTTTAATAGTATAAATAAAAATTGCGTACTCAGTATCGAATACTGATCATATTTGTGTAGGAAAAAATAAAAGTCGAAATCCCAAAATTGTCCATAAAAACGATAACTAACATTTTATTAAATCAATGAGTTCACGCGCTCCGTGTATTTGCGTATTTTTTGTCTGCGGCTTCATTGTTAAAACGTGACAAACTGGCATCGAAGTCCAAGCCCCTGCCCTTTTCCCGTCGCCCGCGCACCGCTCGCTCTTTCCGAAAAGGAATAGTTTTGATAAAAATAGTTACAAAACCAATTTAAAATGATTATGAAATTACTGTTTTTATAAAATTAGTAGTTATTTGCAAGAAAAATTACAAAATTAATTGCTCTGCAATATTGCTTATTCGGCCTTTTAGAGAGCGGCAGTGTTTCTACTCGTGAAAAAACAATTGAATAAAAAAAACGTGCTGTGTTTGTCTTCAAATCGAAAGAGGACAATTAAAATATCTGTAAGTTACTAAGTTACCTATCTATACAGGCCGTTGTGATCAACCGACTAGTACACGTAAACAAAAATACTTAAGTACTATAACAAAAAAAAGGTAGGTTACTTACTTTTCTCCGGCACTAGCAAACACAGATATAAATTTTCTCACAACTTTTTTTCCAAATTCCGCCTTTTTTTTCGAAATTCCGGAAACAAATGAATGCGTTTGCCTTTGGCATCAAGTATTTATAGTGGTGATCAAGTCTATGTCTGAAGAAGCATTAAGCATTGTCGGGCGGATAGCGCTTTGCAAGTCTGCAACACGAAATTGTACGTAATATCGAATACGCAAGTTTGGACAAGTAACAGTCGCTTGCCTTATTAAAATATTATCTGCTTAGATAGGTACCTTAAAACAATATGGTAGGCCCTTATAAAAAAACTATGCTTTTACATTTTTGCTCTTTACTATCAAAAAGCAGATAAATTTTTCGTGAACCCCCATTAACATCTTATGGACCCCCATTTTTGTTCACGCCTACGTAGACCCCCAGCAAGTCTCCCGTGGACCCCTGGGGGTCCACCTGGACCACTTTGGGAATCACTGCTCTATACTAACATAAAACATCGCTCAGGTGCTCTATCGCTTTTAACTCCAACACAGGAGCGAACAATTAGTTATATCTCAAATCGTCTTTTTGCATACAGCTAATTTAATTTTTCCTGAGACTCGTTCCTAAGTGAAATGGGTCTCTTGGGGGCACCCTGGGGGCTGGGGGGTGGGCGCGTAGCGACACTACTTTTTTCTTAATTTCCTTAATTTGGCCTGCAGGGGGTGGAGAAATGGGGTGGGGTGGGACAAGCGGGTGGGTAAAACACCTTCCGCCCTTTACGGGAACGTGATCTTTTAGTTTAATTAAGACTTCCTGGCTGGAAAAATTCGAGTTAATTAGTTTGTACCGTCCCTGGTGCCGAGGTGGGAATTGGGAGAAACTTGTTTGCAAACAATGCAGTTTTCCTGTCCGGAATTAATTTTCTTTAATTTCGGAATTAAGATGGCGTATTTTCGTTTAAAACGCTGCAAAAGATTCTTTTGAAGGTCTCTAAATTAGTTGTGACGGTTTTTTTAGCGAAACATTTTTTTCTTGAAATTTTGGAATTTTTTGAAAAAAATTTTCGATTTTTTTAAATTTTTAGTTAAAAAAAATATCTAGATATTATAGCAACATAGGTTGTAAATTAAATTTACAAGAAAGAAAACTCAGAAAAGATTTAGTGGTTCTCAAAATACAGGGTGATTCAAAGAACATGTACCATCTCTCGCGGGGATATTCCTCACGTAAAAATAGGATTTATTTTTCATATCAACATAGGTCCGATTTTGCTTTGTTTTGTAGCTACAGTGTGTTAAGGTCTTAATAATCTTTTGATTTATTGTAATTTTCTTCCAAGTACTTTTAGCGATTCGAAAATATTAAGAATATTAAGACTTTAACACCCTGTAGCTACGAAACAAAGCAGAATCGGATCTATGATAATATGAAAAATAAATCTTATTTAGGCGTGAGGAATCTCTCCACGAGAGATGGCACATGCTTTTTGGAAAACTCTGTATATGTAAGCAAAAAATATATTTTTTAATTTTCAAAGTAAAATAACTCGGTTGTTTGGGACTTATTTAAAAAACAGTAAAGAGAAAATATTTTACTCTTATCAAGATCTACAAACCCTGAAAATATTTGCACTTATTACTCATCCTGTATAATCACAGAAACCTAAAATGACGAAAAATTCAAAGATTTTAGTCTATTTTATATTGATCTAAATAGTATTTTTAAATAGGTATAACTAGTTTTAAAAAATACAGTTATATGAACGAAATCTAAATTTAAATTTGCTTTTATAGACTTTAAATCATTTCCAATCTGTATAGTACGGTTTTCCGATTTAGTTTGAGAATTTGAAAATTTAAATATGGGGAAAATCCAATTTATTTGCAAATTTTCATTAGTAAAAGTTTTCTAGCCAGTATTTTTAAATATGCATTAATAACACTTGAAAACTAATTTATATAAAAAATCAGCTGGTTAATGACCAAATAAATAATCAAACGTGTGTTAGAATGTCCATATTATGTTTTGTATACAGTGCAGTTTCAAAACAACAAAATAAAAAATTCTTTTATAGGTACTGAAAATATTTCGTATGATCGAAAAAAAGTCGTTTAAGTTGGCTTGGAAATGACGAATTATTGAAATTTACCATAATATTTTATAATAAGAAATAACAGCATTCTTCATTTCAAGCCAATTCTGACGCCATTCTTTGTTTAATCATGATATTAAATTGTTTAATGATAGAAAATCCGTATTATTAAAGTACTGTATCCAAAATTATAATTAGTGTTTATGGGTGACACCTTCAAAAACGAAAATAAAACCAGAAACAATGAAATCTTTTATCTAAAACACACACGACATTAAATTCCAGCGTGCATTTCAACTGACCACATTCTCCTTTTTTTCATGTCGCTTAAAATTCTTGTTTCGTTTACAAACAAACTGCGGGTCATGTGTCATTATATCTCCTGTCTGATGAGATACCGTCCACACTAAAGTGTTTTTGAATATTTATCTCGTTTAAAATTCCATGTAATTTCGTAGCTTGTAGTCGGCGGCTTAGCTGTCCGTATATTTTATTTTGTTTTTTGAATGTAGACAGTTCGAAATCTACGTTATTCAACTGAGTTGCTCTAAAACATTTATATAAAACCTACTTTTTTCCATACTTTTGTTTGTTTTATATTAGCTATATTTTAGTAATAAAATTTTACTTTATGATCATAAGTATTAGTAAGCAAGTAAAACTACAAACTAACAATTAAACACAAACTGAATTTAGACTAAAAAGGAAGAAAACAATTAGGTACTAGCTATAAGTAAATAAATAAATTTTAAATATGGTTACTGTAGTACGGTTTGCCAATGATATCCTTGAAAAATCTTCATTTTCCATAATAAGCAGATTATACAGAATGAAAGAAATAAGCTATTAAATAAAATATATCGAACAATATAAACTACGTTAAAATTTCTTAGTAATATACGACAGAATATATGCTAAACACATTATATATAATAAAAATATATTAAATTTATAGTTCATATCTGGCAATTTTGCAATTTTATAGATAAACGTGGCAATATCGATTTTTTTTCTCGCATTCCTTCCGTAGCTTCAGATCCACTGGTTAAACAGTAGAGCCTATCCACCAAGTTTGGTCGGGATCGAAGGACATCAATTTTTTGACGTTTCTTACGTCAAAACTAACTGTCATAGCGACACGTGTCCTACAAGGTCAAGTTGGCCTTGGTCCAATCTACCGACATGCCAAATATTATTTTAAATCGGACGATTTTTCTAAGCCGTAGGCTGTCGTTACCACTTTTCGTGTCGCGTGTCGTGTCACGCCCTTGAATTTTTACTCAGCGTGCGTAAAGTTTCATTTCAAGCCGGGAAAACATAAAGAAATTATATTTCTACAATAATTTTCTACAGTAATCCATCACCTTGTACGAATCGAAATAGAAAGCGAAAAGAAAGGAAGAATATAAAAAATGCCCCCTATTGATTAGAATGATTTCCGCCGCGCATAGTAGGCGCCCTCTCCATGTCAGCGCTACGTGCCGGAGCCCCCCAGGGGGGCGGAATCTCATCACAAACAAATTTCAGCCGTCTCCCCGATTCGATATTACATATTTTTCTATTTGGCGAATGTCTTTTCTCGTGTCTCTCGTGTTTGTGTCGGCGGCGTGTGTCTTTTCAACTAATAGAAATTGTTTATACTGAATAGGAAACGTCAAAAATGTTGTTTTGGTTACGTTCGGTACACGATGCTGGATGTTGTCTTACTTGTTTTTAAGTATTTGTGAAAATGTTATAAATTGAAAAAGTTCTTGTGCTTTCTTAGCTGTACAGGGTGGCGCCTCTCATACGCCGCGGAAGCTCTAAGGAGAACAATAGTTTATATCGAAATTAAATTTTGGCAGCATATGTAGGGTAACTGAAAGCATTTTATAAAAATATTTAGAATTATACAGGGTATCCCCAAAAAAGTTACATATTAAAGTTGTGTTTTTTCTAATGGACCACCCTATCTATGAATTGATTTTCGGATTCTAAGAAAAAAATAAAGGTGAGTTTTATTAAAGAAGCATATACCAAAAATCTAAGGATTTTGACATGAATCTAAGGATTTTGTGAAAATGAAGAGTAAATTTTAAATTCGATAACAACTATCTAAATTTTAGGTGACTTTGTATAGCCTGATATTTAATTGCAGTAATCATGATATGTTAAACCAAATTGAAATTTGGCCCGAAAAGTTATACAGGATGAGACAAAATTAATATGGAACATTAGTCACTTTTAAAAGCAAGTTACTCCTTTATTTTAAATGGAACACTCAGTATATTTCTTCTGTGTTCAATGGGGAATTTATATGCAGGGTGTATCAGATTTTAATCGGGAAAATTTAATAGACGATAGAACTTGCAAAAATAAAACAAAAAGTTCATATCAGCTTGTAAGATTTAAAGCTTCCTTTTCGAGATACAGAAATTGCCATTAAAATTATAATATTAATTACCAATTAGAATTTATTTTTTTCGCAAAGTAAGCAAGATGACAAAAAAGATCAGGGAGACAAAAAAAATAATATTTTTAATTACTAAATCCAAAAATAATATTAAACTAAAAAGCAGTGGCGTGCCTATTTTTCCTTTAAATTAATTTATGATGCCCCACCGCCGCCCCAGGCCTTTAAACTTAAATCTAATTACATCAAATTAAGTCCCATAGTAGTATTATAAACAGGTCAAGTTATATCAAAATCGATTAAATCATTTTTCAAATATCTTAAATTTTATTTCTTTTAAGTAACTTTAACACCCTGTATCTCGAAAAGGAAGCTTTAAATCTTATTAGTTGATACGAACATTTTGTTTTATTTTTGCAAGTTCTATCGTCTATTAAATTTTCCCGATTAAAATCTGAGACACCCTGTATCTTCAAAATGTTATTAAGGTTGCATATTCCTCAGGCAAAGATATGCCTAGATATTTTAATTTTTATAATTTTGCGTCAGTAGATCTAGATAGAGTAGATAGAGTAGAAAAAATCTAGATGGCTGTGATATACCTTTTGTTAATTTAACAAAAATTAACATCCGTATTTTACCCTACAACTCAACGGTAATAAAAAGATACACATTTAAAACATTTTTAATTATTGCAGAATCAAAACTAGATATCAACCGCTAATTATGTGACAAAAATTAGCCAGATGAAGTCATCTCAAATAACCCTTTCCTGTTAACATAAATTATTGTGTCTTTTCAAAGGACTTTTCATTTAAAAGGCATATGTGGAATTCTACCTCGAAAAAAAAGCTACAATAATTTTTCCCATGTTGTCGACAATAGTTGGTTGAATTTTGTAAACACTGTATTTGTATTTAACATATCCCCATAAAAAAAACAGACTAGATAAATCAGGAGCATTTAAGTATTCTATTAATTGGTGAATACACACTGCACTCACCAACTAATAGAATATCAATTCTCTCTGATATAGGATAAAGTTTTTTCAGCCAATATTTCCCAGAAATGTTTTTGTTTTAACTGACACAGAATAATAACTAGTTGTTAAAGTTGGACTAATTAGACAGCTATGTTGAAGTACCGTCAGACATATCACAGCCACCTAGATTTTATCAAACAATAAATAGATTTACTCAGATGAAATCATGTAAATGAAAATATCTAGGAAAATCTTTGTTTGACGGGTGGGCAACCTTAATGGTATTTTGAAGAGACATAGATTCTCAGATGACGGAATAATATACTGTGTGTTCCATTTAAAATAAAAGAGTAACATGCTTTTAAAGGTGACCAATGTTCAATATTAATTTTGTCTCACCTTGTATAACTTTTTAGATCTTTTTAGAAGTTTTAATTTGATTTAAAGTACAATAGTTAATTTAACTACATATTAGGCTATACCGGATAAATTCCAATTTAGGTAGCTTTTATTGTAATTTAAAAATTGTTCTTTATGTTTAGAAATGTTAAATATGTCAAAAACCTTACATTTTAGTCAGTTTAGTTTTTCTCCCAGAATCCGAAAATCAATTAATATATAGGGTGTTCCATTACAAAAAACCTGCTTTGATGTAACTTTTTGGGGACACCCTGTAGAACTCTATATTTTTAAAAGTGCTTATGTTCACAAAATTTCTTAAGCCAAAGTGTCGTTCTCCTTGGAGCTTCCGCGGCGTATGAGAGGCGCCACCCTGTATTAGTTGAATTTATAATATTTGATTATACAGGGTGAGTTTCCTACAATGTTTTCTCTATGGGTATCTTGGAAACTACTGGAGATAGAGAGTCGCTTAAATGGGGAAAGAATTGTAGTTTTGTGGGGTCATAATTATGCGCTAGCCTTTCAGATTTTTCAGAAAAAGTTCATGGCTTACTAGAATATTTCAGAAAAAATCAAATTATCTCTAATTCCATATAAGCTATTTTAGGCAAAAGTTTTCAGATAAAGCTGTAGATAATCACATCATAATGAGACTGTGACCCCGTTTTCTTCTAAAGCCTGTCATTTTGACACAAATATGTTTTATATTTTTAAATGGAAACCATAGTTGTCCATGACTCCACAAAAAACGCCGTTTTTTAAGCTTTTCAGCGATATAAGCTATAATGTTTTTTCGAAAAATTACTGAGTTATAGCCAATTCTTATCATTTTAAACAATTTCACTTAGTTAACCATGGAAACAAGTTTGTCGTCTTTGCTCTCAAAAATGTGAAGCTGTCACTTCAAACTTTAATTAAAAAAACAAAATTGTAAATATGAATTTTTCAAATGAAGAAAATCGTGTAGGATTGTTGGTTCAACTTTTTCTTGATATATTTTCAGGGGATACAGTGACCGGTGAATGTTACGTTTTTTTTTTTTTTTTTTTTTTTTTTTATTTAAATTTACTGAGTTATAGTGAATTCTTATCTTTCTTGACTAATTTCAGTTTTTTTTTTTTTTTTTTTTTATGATTTATAACTAATAAAAATCAGAATACATTACTAAACGGTTCCTTACAATTTACATTACACAAACTAAAACTCAAAAAAAATAATGATAATTGTTAGTTCCCAGTAGTTAATATGCAGAAAAAAAATCGTGGGTGTTTGAGAAGGCTTGAAAGGACAATAAAGTCGCGAAACGTCACAAAAATATTGTTTCTTTAAACCAAACACCAAGTCCCACTATATATCCTGTTTCCTTACATTTTTGATATGTTAAAATAATTATTGTTTGGTTGCATGTTTCTTGACTGGTGCTACCTGTTCTCATGAAAGATACTGGGACTTAATTCAGCTTCATACACCCTTTAATTCTCATTCACAGTTCCTTCTTAATTGAGTGACATGCATAAAATCTAA
>NW_022146502.1:15855-20235 GCF_002938485.1 Sitophilus oryzae
ATCATTTGCTGGTTGTTCTAAAATGGATACGTCAGGTGATCAAGGAGGCACATGCTATTGGTCCACCTCTTCCTCTCCCTGAGTTTGCATAATTATGATATAAATAATTTTTTAAACATTTCTTTCATGGGAGGTGCTATGTTGGAACCATTCTATTGATGCGCAGGTATCTTCACCTTTTCTTCATTTAAATACATGTTACAATTTTTCTTTGTTTAATTTAAATAATTTGGATGACAGCTTCACATTTCTGAGAGCAACAGCGATTGAACTTGTTTCCATGGCTAACTAAGTGAAATTGTTTAAAAATAATAAGAATTGGCTATAACTCAGTAATTTTTCGAAGAAAACATATTATAGCTTATATTGCTGAAAAGCTTAAAAATGGCGCTTTTTATGAAGTCATGGCCAACTATGGTTTCCATTTAAAAAAACATATGTTTGTGTCATATGTCAGAAATGACAGGCTTTAGAAGAAAACGAAGGACACAGTCTTATTAAGGATGCGATTATCTACAACTTTTATATGAAAACTTTTTGTCTAAAATAGCTTAAAATGGAATTAGGAACAATTTTTAAAATAGCCGAAATTTGTTTCTTTCGAAATATCTAGTAAGCCATAAACTTTTTCAAAAATCTGAAAGGCGCATATTTCTGACCCCACAAAACTGCAATTCTTTCCCCATTTAACCGACTCTCTATCTCCAGTAGTTTCCGAGATACCCATAGAAAACATCGTAGGAAACTCACTCTGTATAGATTCGTTTAAATCCACCAGAGAACGATAAGGACATTCTAATCATTTGACAGTTCTACATCCATGATATTTAACACCGTTGTCGCTATCAACCGTTATTTCTAGGATATCAGATTTATCAAAATCAAAAATACGCGAACCCTATAGCGAAGCATTATAGCTGGGAATTTTTTGCCCATTAAATCTCGCATTACAGCAGACGTGGATTCTCTTTTATAAAGATAAATAGTTTTATCTGCGGTTCTGTCGTTTCTTTAAAGTATTTTCCAAGATCTGCGGAAGATCTCTCGCGCGAGACGTGTCGATTCTCTGAAGATGAGAATTTATCGAAGACGTCACCTCGCCCGAAAAATATCTCTATATTATGTTGGTCAAGTGGTGTGGGTAAATAAAGTGTATTTTTTGATTTATCTCTCGTTTACGGGCGGACGCATTTATCGGTAAGTAGGAAAAAGTTTAAAGATTGGAGTTGGATGAAATTGGAGTTGGGTATTTCTCGAAAGTGGCTCACCCCTATAACTTTTTTATATTTTTTCAGAAAAAAAAACCAAGTTTGGTATGTAGTAAGCATATGACATAAATTATGAGTGATTGACGTGTGCAATTTTTCTATGGCCACTTCCTGTTTCACCGGAAATAACGACAACTATTGATCTTTAAATGACACTATCGGTATTTCTACTTTATTTGATAGAAAATGGCAGTCTGAATAGAATGACATATCATATGTCAACTTTTGACATTTTTGCATATTTATGGTTTATTTGAAATTGTAACATGCGGTTCATAATGACAATTTGACTCGAAATACCAAGTTTACGGTACCAACTTATTCGTAAAAAAATGCTGTTGCCGAATATGCTAATAAGCCACCCTCGTTCAATTTGAAAAAATTGAAATCTGATTAAAAATACGATTCGGGCATTTTTTAAGCGGTCAGGAGGTTTTAGTATATTTTTGGATGATAATAATGTTATTTAATAACGAATTAATACCGCAATCCAAAGTCGCCTTTGCCTTCAGCTAATGGTAAACTGCTGATGGACAAATGCCATCAGTTCAAGATTCATACATTCAGGAAAAGTTTCTCATTAATTCAGTTTAGTATATTCTTTTGTTGATAAAAATGTTGTTAATAATGAACTTATACCTTCCAATCAAAGAATCATACTTCTTCAGCTAATGGTAAACTGCTGATGGACATACCCTCAAGGGTAAAGGACCCAGTCAGGAAACTTTCTCGTTATAATTTGGTTTAATATATTCTTTGATGATAATAATATTATTTTATAATGAATTTATACCCTCCAATCCAAGAAACGTACTTCTTCAGCTACTGGTAAACTCCTGATGGACACATGCCATCAAGTTCGAAAGGACCAAGTCCAGGAAAGTTTTGTCGTTATAATTCGCTTTTAATATATTCTTTTGTTGATAATAATGTTGTTTAATAATGAATTTATACCCTCCAATCCAAGAAACGTACTTCTTCAGCTAATGGTAAACTGCTGATGGACATATGCCCTCCAGGTCAAAAGGACCCGGTCCAGGATACTTTTCTCGTTATAATTTGGTTTTAATATATTCTTTTCATGATAATAATGTTATTTAATAATGAATTTATACTCTCCAATCCAAGAAACATACTTCTTCAGCTAATGGTAAACTGCTGATGGCCATATGTTATCCAGGTCAAAAGGACCCAGTCCAGGAAACTTTTCTCGTTATAATTTGGTTTTAATATATTCTTTTCATGATAATAATATTATTTAATAATGAATTTACACCTTCCAATTCAAGAAACATACTTCTTGAGCTAATGGTAAACTGCTGATGGCCATATGCCCTCCAGGTCAAAAGGACCCAGTCCAGGAAACTTTTCTCGTTATAATTTGTGTTAATATATTCTTTTCATGATAATAATGTTATTTAATAATGAATCCCTCTCCAATCCAAGAAACATACTTCTTCAGCTAATGGTAAACTGCTGATGGACATATGTTATCCAGGTCAAAAGGACCCGGTCCAGGAAACTTTTCTCGTTATAATTTCGTTTTAATATATTCGTTTGATAATAATAATGTTATTTAATAATGAATTTATACCCTCCAATCCAAGAAACATACTTCTTGAGCTAATGGTAAACTGCTGATGGACATATGCCCTCTAGGTCAAAAGGACCCAGTCCAGGAAACTTTTCTCGTTATAATTTGGTTTTAATATATTCTTGTGATGATAATAATATTATTTAATAATGAATTTACACCCTCCAATTCAAGAAACATACTTCTTCAGCTAATGGTAAACTGCTGATGGCCATATGCCCTCCAGGTCAAAAGGACCCAGTCCAGAAAACTTTTCTCGTTATAATTTGGTTTTAATATATTCTTTTCATGATAATAACGTTATTTAATAATGAATTTATACTCTCCAATCCAAGAAACATAATTCTTCAGCTAATGGTAAACTGCTGATGGACATATGTTATCCAGGTCAAAAGGACCCAGTCCAGGAAACTTTTCTCGTTATAATTTGGTTTTAATACATTCTTTTGATAATAATAATACTATTTAATAATGAATTTACACCCTCCAATCCAAGAAACATACTTCTTCAGCTAACGGTAAACTGCTGATGGACATATGCCCTCCAGGTCAAAAAAAAAAGGAAACTTTTCTCGTCCAGGAAACTTTTCTCGTTATAATTTGGTTTTCATATAATCTTTTAATGATAATAGAGTTATTTAATAATGAATTTATACCCTCGAATCCAAGAATCATACTTCTTCAGCTAGTGGTAAACTTCTGATGGACATATGCCATCCAGGTCAAAAGGACCCAGTCCAGGAAACTTTTCTCGTTATAACTTGGTTTTAATACATTCTTTTGATAATAATAATACTATTTAATAATAAATTTACACCCTCCAATCCAAGAAACATACTTCTTCAGCCAATGGTAAATTGCTGATGGCCATATGCCCTCCAGGTCAAAAGGACCCAGTCCAGGAAACTTTCCTCGTTATAATTTGGTTTTAATATATTCTTTTCATGATAATAATGTTATTTAATAATGAATTTATACTCTCCAATCCAAGAAACATACTTCTTCAGCTAATGGTAAACTGCTGATGGACATATGTTATCCAGGTTAAAAGGACCCAGTCCAGGAAACTTTCCTCGTTATAATCTGGTTTTAATACATTCTTTTGATAATAATAATATTATTTAATAATGAATTTACACCTTCCAATCCAAGAAACATACTTCTTCAGCTAATGGTAAATTGCTGATGGCCATATGCCCTCCAGGTCAAAAGGACCCAGTCCAGAAGACTTTTCTCGTTATAATTCGGTTTTAATATATTCTTTTGATGATAATAATGTTATATAATAATGAATTTATACCCTCCAATCCAAGAATCATACTTCTTCAGCTAATGGTAAACTGCTGATGGACATATGTCCTCCAGGTCAAAAGGACCCAGTCCAGGAAACTTTTCTCGTTATAATTTGGTTTTAATATATTCTTTTGATGATAATAATGTTATTTAATAATGAATTTATACCCTCCAATCCAAGAAACATACTTCTTGAGCTAATGGTAAACTGCTGATGGACATATG
>NW_022146503.1:0-4934 GCF_002938485.1 Sitophilus oryzae
GACGAAGGTCTTCGGTCTTCACCACGAGCTCTGGAGAGTAAAACATCAACCCCTATTACCTTAATCATCCATAACTAAAAATAATAATATAATTCTAGCACCGCCATCACTGTCGATGGCGACCAAGCCAACGAAGTTACTCAAGACGAGATCTTTGAAAATATCAAGCTGCACAAAGAGGTATTGAGTAACGTTAAGATGCAGCCTTGGAACATGCGCAAGAAATTGAAGCTGGTGTTGCAAGCGAAGGCTTACATTAAGAAACACGAGGGTCAGCTTCAAGAGAGACTGGCGCAGAGTCATTCAACCAGGGATATGCTGGCCAGATACAATATTGTCCTAATCAAAGTATGAATTAGCTGAAGGTTATAATACTGAGTAAAAACGTTTTTTTGATGTTTTAGAAGTGGCAGATTTGGAAAAGGGAGCTTACCAATATGTCCATGTGGTTTATACCATGGGAACTGAAGATTAAAGAGATAGAATCTCATTTTGGTTCTGTGGTAGCGTCGTATTTTATATTCTTGCGTTGGTTGTTTTGGGTGAACATTGTTATAGCAGTCGTTATAATCTCTTTCGTTACTATACCCGAGGTAAGTCTATATACATTTAAAATTGGTATAAAATAATAAAAAATAAAAATAAAAAATATAGGAGACATTTGCCACTTAGAACAAAAATTATAAAATTTATCAAAGTTTTTGGATTGGGTAGTTTTTAATAACATTTTTTCGGCAGTAGTATCAATTTATCAAAAGGGCGTTGGAAACATAGGAAATCCCAAGCAAATTGAACTTTCCAAATGTTGGCTCTCCTATTAATTTTACAAATAAGTCGAGTTCATACGCATCGGAGTCCATTTGTCGTTGATCCTTCCGTCAAACCAATAATATTGAAATATGATCTGTCATTTTTGAAATAAACCAATAAAACTGGTTAAAATCAATAAGAGACGACGCATGACGAATTTATTTATAAATCCATCCATAGTTAACTTAAAAAAATATTAGAAACTTTTTTTAGTGAAATAAGTGGATTGGTATGGAAGTCATCTGTTTTTTTTTCTGTCATCGTCTGTCGAAATCTTACCTGAGAAAAAAAAACAGAGTATAGTGTAGACAGCACAACAAATTACATTTAACAATGAGAAAATCATAGGTTAACAACTTAAGGTACGTTGGCATTTGACTGTTTTTGCATTGGTTATATACAAATTCAAACTAACATGTTTTACGAACAACAGATGAAATATAAAAAAAATTTCTTTTCTTTTAAAGAAGTGTTTTCTTTTTAAAATAACTTAAAAAATTCCGAAGTTGTTTTTTTCCTGTATTGGTTACATGGCAGACATTGATTGATAGATCGTCTTCCTGCTATGCCTGCTTCAGAAACACACAATGTTAGCTAAGTTTAAGTAAACAAGGGGATGTTTAGACAGACATTTTGCTTTATTATAGACATCGGGTTAATTAAGAACTTTATTAGATTAGTTAAGTGTGTTTTGTGTGAAAAATTATAAGATACCGAACTCAACAGTCAAATAATTTGATAATGACATGACTCAATTATCTTAAAAAAAGAGTCAATATCTTTAAAAAAATTATATCAAGTATATTGTGAAATTAACTGTAAATAAATAAAGGTTTAGTTTACTATTTACTTTTATACGTTGGGTCAAAACAAATTGTTGTATAAGCGATACCGATTAAACTCTGAGTTACGTCATCGAGGGCGCCATTTTTAAATTCAATGCTGCCAACCATTGACGTACTCAGCGCCGAGCTGACAAACTGGAATTTAAATTTCTCTGGCGATACAGGTGGTAGCTCTGCCGTAAAAAATGTCAAATTGCCACATTTATTTATTTATTTCCTGACATTGTCATTCGTTTTGACACTTTACTTTTGTATTACGAGTTTTTGGTTTAAATTGATTGTGTTGTGATACTTTAAACTTAAATGTTTAGTAGCAAAACTTTCAGTCGGACATTGTTCTTTTTAGAACCTCTTTTAGTGCGAAATGTACAAGATAGCTTAATAGTCGTAAAAAACTCATCGCAAATTTATTAGAATATTTTGAACGGGAAAGCGGTAGTAACACAGATTAGGTATACTATATGTATACAGATAAAAATCTTATCCCTAATTCGTGGTACGAAAATTGTTTTTTATGACGATGTGCAAACGAGTAAAATTTCCTGTGCGCAAAAATAAACTCGCGTAAAATAACAATAAACAGCGTAATAGAGAGAGATATCGCTAAACCGAATAGCTGCATGGACGTTAATAAGGCCAGGTGTTATTTCCTTTACGTGAGGTGGTATTAACTCTCTTCATTTATAGTTATCGGATCGGAAAGAATCCTAGTTATATATATACCTATTCTGTTCGCGTCCGCTATTTAAACTTAAACTAACTTTGAATTTAAAACTTTGAAATTGTTTTGTTTACTAGGTATTTTAAAACTAAAGGGCTAAAGTGCTTATTTCCAGTGCTTTATTGTTCAACGTCTTCCAGTGGGTTTAGGGCAACAAGCAACAAATTCTCTTAGAAGGGCTAAGTCGTCATCTGCTGTAAACCTAAGCCTCTTTATAGGTTCTTTAATATTGGAAGAGGTGGAATCCATATTTTGGGCCATATTTATTTAATTAAAACTAATCCCAGCTACTTAAACATCAAATTATCTAATAAAACTAAAGCAATAATTCAAAACAATTCAAACATGACCTAAAATAAAAGATCTCGCCGGCTGACTCGGGTTGTAAATACCCGCACATGCCCATTTAAGCAATTTTTCAACGTTATTTAGAAATAACGCTTGGTGTAATTGATCTGCAAATTACGTCAGGCGGTAACGTTATTAGCGGGTATCGCGTTAAAAATTGACTCGCGCATATCGTAACCATGATAAGGTAAGCGTAAATACTGCATGACGCTATTCGGTTTCCCGATATCTCTCTAATAACTGTGCCGGTCAGGCGCTGTGCACAATTTTAGAGGCCATAAGTGGGCGTGCTATGTGCGCAAACTAGTAACCTAACTAGTGCCCGATTCCAAAAATTGGAACCACGAAAAACAATAAAGAAAAAACAAAGTTTATAATCTGTATAATATGTGGTAGTAATGGCCCTTTATGTCCCTTAAGTGCTGTTAAAGAGGTGAGTTTTGTTGATGTGAACAATAATTGTTTATACATATATTTATTTTTTCTTCTATTTTGTTTTATTTATTTAGATGATTTACAATGTATATACAGTGTGTGAGAAAAAGTTTACTAGCCTCCTAGAAATTCCTTCTAAAGCAATATTGTTTTACTTCAAAACTTAATTGTGGTTTATTTAATTTTTAACTTGATTGTGATCATAAAATAATAAGAAATCGTTTATATGTCTAATTTGTTTATTAATGTATTAATAAAAGAACTAATCTTATATCCAACTATCATCGATACTATTCACAGACGTCAGATACTGTCTAAATTCATTCCCAACCTCTAAATAATATATCCCTGCAGGAATACTTTTACTTGCTGCAATTCCCATAGGATAGCTCTTCAGTTTCTTCACGTTTTCGGAGAGATATTCATCCCAAGAATGGTAAGGGTATGCGTGGAATAGCTCTGGATTCTTCACTGAAGCTGTCCAGTAATCCACGGCTCTTTGATGACTGCATATCCAGAACGCGCATCCTGGTTGGTTTTCTCCCCCGTTGGGATAGTAGTCGACGTGTCCTGAGGGACTCACCATTCCAAGATGTCTGGCGTTGGTGTGGATGATGTCAACGAATGTGGCATCGCTGGGATCAATAACTTCGTCTAGGGATTCTGTGTGAGGCCATTCGTATAGAGGTGCAGCTGGATCCAATCCTGTAATGCTATATAAGTTTTATAAAAAGTGATTCTGCTCTGTTGCTTTTTGATTTTATTTATGTCTTTAACCAAACTTTTTTTTGTTTCTTATTACTCTGTTATAGCAAAAATAAAAGTGTAAAAATATCTTGCTAAATAGTTTACCATGGCTTTTACTGGTACGAAAACCTATACAGGGTAAAGAAGTTCTATAGAGGGTGAGTATATTTTGACACCAGAAATCCGTTATTTTTAAAATGGTAAAGAGAAAAGATGGTTGTTTTGACCAGATCTACCACCCTTTAAAATATATGCATTTATTTCTGGGACACTCTGTATCATATAAGCAGGTTTTGTTATCATCTGTTTATATTGTAAATATTGTTGGCCTCCACCAAGAACGGTAAACTAATAGGATTGCTCATCCTCATTAAAAGTACGTTCGTCTCTTCCCGCGCTTCAGCTGACAGTTGTGACGTCATTGTAGCCCTTGTCGTAATAGTTTCTATTATTGGTTGCCTATGGTATAGTTATAAAAATTACAGCCGAGATAATCCCCAGTAGTATCAATTGAGAGGTTAACTGAAAAAAAGTTAAAATAAATGTTCTGGAGTCAAAGAATATTTTATTTATAAAATTACCAAACATCACAGTCTTCAGCCGAGTGTTTACTATTCAGGCTGTTTGTACTTTTGAGTTAATTATTTTGTCGATTTTAATTGTGAAAAAGGTGTTTTTAAAGTTTAAGAGGCTATAAATAGAGTGTAACTTAAGTTTCATGTTGTGTTGTCGATTGGTGACTAAGTGCCTACGATATTGTTTATTATTTTTTTAAAGCAAAATATGGAAGTACTCTAAAAAGAATGCCCACAATGACGTTAAAAATTGTGATAATTGTGACTCGTAGGCACTTAGTCACAATCGAGGGGTGTCTCACTCAGGTAAAAATTGTACACGTACTGCCAAAATAATCTTTCGCTGTCAAGCGACTGCCAATGACTACGAAGAAGACTGCCTATGACTGCCATGTAATTATTATAGGCGACTGCCATAAGACTGCCAATGACTGCCAGCGATTGCCAAGAAAA